>NW_027507022.1:0-32500 GCF_052324685.1 Brachyhypopomus gauderio
TAACGCTAGCCAGATTCATCCTTCGTGACATAAACATTGCGATAACACAAACATGACCTTCAGACCGATCATATTTACATTTACATTTATGGCATTTAGCAGACTAAATATATGTCTATCATATATTAATATGCTCAATTGTATCAATATTCAGAACATAGTCTGGGTTCTTATGGGTTAATAATGATGGGAAAATGCTACTTTAGCTTGCTTACTACTTTTAGTATTAATAGTAGCGTAGTACGTGCTAATTTCCTTCCTTTAAGTTGTTTCAAATTTAATCAAAGCTACTAAATAGCCATAAAGGTAGCCAGAACTAATGAACTAAGACACACTAACGCTAGCCAGATTCATCACATAAACATTCATGACATAAACATTACGATAACCCAAAAATGACCTTCAGACATTATCATATATCTATCATATATTATTGCTGCTTATAAATATCATTCTTCCATCTGCTCCCGCGACATACTAAAACACTATCTGGATATTACGTTACATACATCTAAAACTACGGCACGTCTAGAACTGCAGGTCTAGAACTGCGGTTGGCTCTCCGGGTGTGCAATTGGATGATGTAGGAGAGAGAATACTGCCGCGCACTGGAGATACACGTCGCTGCAGAAGCAAAAGTCCAGGGGGTGGAGCTGGATGTCCAGGGGGTGGAACTGATCTAGATCCAACTCCTCCCACCGCCGTGTTTTCATTGGTCTAAAGTAATTGCACTACGCAGGAGGAGTTGTATCAGATCAGCCATTTCAAATCACTGTTGTCGTCCTTTGGTGATTACACTAAATCTGACTATTTGTGTTTGCACAACCACTGTTAAGTTGATCTAATCTAGGTGTCTAAGTGACGGTAGAAACTGATGTTAGAAGACGAGCGGTTAGCTAAACAGAATACAGATGTATTAAATACTTATGTATGTTGTGTTCTTCATATTGGACATAAACTGTTAAATTAATTCGTGTTTGCTGTAGTTACTTAAAATTTGTAATGGTTGTGCTGTTCGGTACTGCATGGACACGTTATTCAGTAGTGTGTGCATGTAACGGCCATGATCCTCATTAACTGAAAAACTTCACAACTAATATAATGCTATTTATATTTTTCCATCCATCTATAGATGCATATCACTGTTTTGAAAAAAGGACAGACGCTTTCAGTTGTGCAGTGCACTACATGTTGCAGTAAATACCACTGTCCATTCTGTACACCTGAAGTGTACTGTCCTAACGAAAAAAGTAATTTTTATTAAAGGTTAAAAAAGAAATAGTACATATTTAAGAAACGTACTATATTATGTTAGCAATCACAGATCATTATTCCTGTCCACTTTTACGTTTTCTTGAAAACTTAAAAAACGTGTATTGTGTTATTTAAATAACATTTAAAGAACATTTTGATCTTTAAATGGTAAAAGTCTTAAGGGTGAATTTATTAGATTTATATTTCCTGGTCGGAAAACGTAAGCGACACGTAGGAGGAGTTGGATTAGATGCAGCTCCGCCCCCTGGGCCGACCAAAAGAAACTATGGACAGTGGGAGGAGTTGGATCTAGATCTAGCTCCACCCCCTGGACTTTTGATTCTGCAGCGACGGGTACTTGGGTATCTCCCTAACTGGGGCTGGTGGTCATAACGGCACTTAGTGAAACCCGTTATGTAGCTAGGACCATGCGCAGATATACGTCTATAATCTATGTAAAAGTTAGAAAAACTTCAATAACAGCGACATGCTGCTGGGGGATCTGGATTTGGGATAGCACGTAAGATTCAGGCCGTGAACTGGTTAAATTAAAATGTAAATGTGCCATATTTTGTCAATTGTGATTTTTACACCACAATCGAAATTTGTCCTCCGCTTTTAACCCATCTGTGTAGTTAACACACACACACACACACACTAGTGATTACTGTGGGAGCTGTGGATCACACGTGCCCAGAGCGGTGGGCAGCCCTAGCCCGGCGCCCGGGGAGCAGTTGCTAAAGGGCACCTCAGTCATGGCGTCAGGTCTGGGAATTGAACCCACGACCCTCCGGTCACAAGACCAGTTCCCTACCACAGGCTAATGACTGCCCCGTGTCAAATTAATGTGTGTGTGTGTGTGTGTGTGTGTGTGTGTGTGTGTGTGTGTGTGTGTGTGTGTGTGTGTGTGTGTGTGTGTGTGTGTGTGTGTGTGTGGAGGACGTTGAGAGATGTTCCAACCTTTTACTATATGAACTTTTTTTCTAGGACTTTCAATGCCTTAAATCACATTTAATATTTTCATTGTCTCCTTAAAATACACTGTTAGTAAGTAAGTAAAACTGCATTTATATATCACATTTTAAAAAGTGCTATACAATAAACAAAATATTTCCCATCTCTAATCACCAACTTCACACATTACACCTACATTAACATATATAAGCATACATTAACATATATAAACATACATTTAACATACATTAACATTAGCACAGTCCTTCATCCACAGTTCCAGTTTATCAGTTGCCAAATGCTAAGCAAGAAAAGTGTATTTTAAGCTTAGGTTAAAAACCCGTCACAGATTATGTATTTCTGACATCATTTGGAAGACCATCCCAAAGTCTTGGTGCAACAGTAAAAGTATTTTTATATTTCAGCTGATTTTTAAGGGCATGGTTAGTAACTGAGTTTTTGTTCTTGCCTTAATATGTTATGTTACTCCAGACCTTGATATCCCCTAACAGAAAGCATGTTTACTTCTGTGGATAGTCCACTGTTCGTAATGAACAGACTTCATCTCCAGCTGTTTACTGATCCTTTATTAGGTTTAGATATAAATAGATTTAGCAAATGTCTAACTTGTGGTGTAGGAGCAGGGGCCGTACATTAGCAGGGCAATTCCAGTGAGATCAGGAAAAAAACACAATCTAGTAAATAAAGCCACTTATATGTCAAGACTGAAAATGATAAAAAAGTATAAAAGTATAGCAGTTTATCTGCCTGTTTTGATTAAAAGCAATCATCAAACTTCAGGATCCCTGACCAAGACGTTCTCTGGGCCCTGTTAAGGACTTTGTCCTGTTAAGACTCTTAAGACTAAGGCCCCTTAGAAATGTTCAGTCCTGTGTGTCCAATCTCACGCCAACAGCCATAAGGACTCAAACAGGTCACCAGTTCCATGAAGCTCTCAGCCCAGTACACAGCACTGGTGTGTCCCTTTGGGCAGTGAGCACCATTTGTACCAGGAACGGGACAGTAAGGCCAGTTAGGGGGTGGAGGTGGAGTAGTTAGGGGGTGGAGGTGGAGTAGTGAGGGGTGGAGATGGGAAGGTTTAGAGGAGTGGAGGTGGAGTAGTGAGGGATGTGGTAGTAGTTACAGGGGTGGAGGTGGAGCGATGAGAGGTGTAGATGGAGTGGTGTGCAGGGTTCACAGGACGTTTCTGACCCTGGGAAACCTCCGCCTGGCCTCCACACTGATAACAGTCCTGCACACACACACACACACACACACACACACACACACACACACACACACACACACACACAGAAACCTTCACTCCTCATTGGCTGCCACATGTTCAAATGGGTCACAGGACTAATCAAATCACACTAATTCCCCCGAATGTCACATGATGGCAAGAAACATGCAATCAGTAAAATTAAATCAGATTGAATTATTTAAAGTTTAAATGTAGAAATCCAGAGCAACTGACCTTGTTGGTTCGTAAGTAATCTGTGGTCGGGATGAGTTCCTCTTCCAGCCTTAGACCGCCTGGTTCTCAGCCATGATAATCTGGTTACACAGCCATGATAATCTGGTTACACAGCCATGCTAATCTGGTTACACAATTAATTTTCCATGATATCTTACTTGACCTGTGTTCATCTTTAGGATTTTCAGGTATCCATAAAGAAAACATAAATAAAACATAAACATGACATAATATCACAAACATAAACATAGCATGCTATATTATACTATACCATAACATACCTTAGCACAGTGGTTCCCAAAGTGGGGGGGCGCCCCCTAGGTGGGGCGCGGAGCTATTGCAGGGGGGGCGTGGAGCTTGGAAGTAAAACATGTGCACGTGTCAATATGGGGGGACGGGGGGGGGGGCGCAAAAATATTCTCATCTACTAAAGGGGGGCACGGCAGAAAAAGTTTGGGAACCACTGACTTAGCATAACATGAATATAAACATAACATACCATAAACATAACACAAATATAACAAACATAACATGAACATAAACATAAACAATCATAACACAAACATAACCCCCCACGCTAACCTCCATGGATAAATAAAACAGAGAGAAAATCTCATTAATGTCTATGAGCTTTAAAGCTTTAAGAAATGAGATTTGTACATGTGTTCTGATCTCTTTATTTCCAGGTTTCACTGAAATACAACTAGTTAATTTACTGTTATGAAAAGGAACCAATCTTCAGAGTTTTTGATGGTCATTTTGTGGATTTTCCTAAACAGTAAGAATGTTTACCCTTTTAGAGTGTCCCACTACAAGGTTCAGTGAGAGTCAGGGAAGAGAGGTTAAAATATCTAAAATGTTTATGTTATACCAAAGCTCAAGCATTATATATAAAACACCTTGCAGAATTTGAATGAAAAAATCAAACTGGGAAAATATTCAAAAGGGCTCTGAACAGCCACTAGTCATGTCTGATTCAGTCGTCTGGGCAGACCTGTGGTGAGGGGCTCTGAACAGCCACTAGTCATGTCTGATTCAGTCGTCTGGGCAGACCTGTGGTGAGGGGCTCTGAACAGCCACTAGTCATGTCTGATTCAGTCGTCTGGGCAGACCTGTGGTGAGGGGCTCTGGACAGCCACTAGTCATGTCTGAGCCAGTCATGTAATGACTGCATAATGTCTCGTGTAATGACTGCATAATGTCTTGTGTAATAACTGCATAATGTCTCGTGTAATCACTGCATAATATCACGTTTTGACTGCACAATGTCTTGTGTAATGACTGTATAATGTCTCGTGTAATGACTGCACAACGTCTCTTGTGATGACTGCACAACGTCTCGTGTGATGACTGCACAACGTCTCGTGTGATGACTGCACAACGTCTTGTGTGATGACTGCACGTCTCGTGTGATGACTGCACAATGTCTTGTGTAATGACTGTATAATGTCTCGTGTAATGACTGCACAACGTCTCGTGTGATGACTGCACAACGTCTTGTGTGATGACTGCACAACGTCTCGTGTGATGACTGCACAACATCTCGTGTGATGACTGCACAACGTCTCGTGTGATGACTGCACAACGTCTCGTGTGATGACTGCACAATGTCTCGTGTAATGACAGCACAACGTCTCGTGTGATGACTGCACAACGTCTCGTGTGATGACTGCACAACGTCTCGTGTGATGACTGCACAACGTCTCGTGTGATGACTGCACAACGTCTCGTGTGATGACTGCACAATGTCTTGTGTAATGACAGCACAACGTCTCGTGTGATGACTGCACAACGTCTCGTGTGATGACTGCACAATGTGTGGTCACTCTACTGCAGCATACAGGTTTCAACTCTGTGTAACTCTGTGTCAGTAGACATCATACATTACAGCCTAAGGTCAACTCTACCAGCTCCTTGACAAACTAACCCTCCTCTTCTCTTCCGTAAGTGGGCGTGGCCACAGTTACCTCCACCTCCGGACTTTTGTATTTATACTTCCTGATAAAATCTCTGGCCATTCATCACCACATCTCCTGTAGGGGGAGTAATCCAATAGAGAGTCGCCTGTCTCTGGGGCAGCTGCAGAGGCCAGGACAGCAGGACAGCAGGACACCAGGACAGCAGGACACCAGCGAGAAACATACGGCAAAACTCAGGTAGTGCACATACAGCACACACAACACAAACAGCACACAGAGCCTGACCACTTATTTCTCCTCTCCTGATCTTCTCTCTCCTCCCCTCTCTCCTCTCCTCTCTCCTCCCCTCTCTCCTCCCCTCTCTCCTCCCCTCTCTCCTCTCCTCTCTTCTCTACTTCTCTGTCCTCCTCTCTGTCTCTTCTCATTTCTTTTTTTTTTGTAGCGTCTCAGTGTCTTTTAACGATGCTATCCCTGATCACGCTGTCAGTTTACCACCATAAATCATCATTTACATTGACATATTCTGCCACTTATTACAGAAAAGAGGACCTGCTTTCTCTCTGAGCCAGATGGGGTGGTCTGTTTCTCTGAGGTAGATGAGGTGGTCTGTTTCTCTGAGGTAGATGAGGTGGTCTGTTTCTCTGAGGTGGATGAGGTGATCTGTTTCTTTTAAGTAGATAGGGTGGTCTGTTTCTTTTAAGTAGATAGGGTGGTCTGTTTCTATGAAGTAGACAGGGTGGTCTATTTCTCTGAGGTAGATGCGGTGGTCTGTTTCTCTGAGGCAGATGCGGTGGTCTGTTTCCAGGAACGAGCATCATCTTTAATTAGCTGTCTATGTCTAGTGCTGGGGTGGTGAGAGGTAGATAACGGACAGTTGGCACCATGTAGATGTTGTCAGATCTGCCCACCACTTGCTCCAGTGTGAGAAGACACATCAAAGAGGCTCTGCTCCAACATCCAGGAGGTCTGAGGCCTCTCAGATCTTCAGCCAGCCCTCCACAACTCAGCCTCACTTCACACGTCACACACAGTTGGTCAACACCTTCATGAACTGGTGCAGTTATATCAGAAACTTCAGGAATTCCAACACACACTGAATATAGTCCCATCTCTGAGGTTAAATCTGATCAGGTCTGATCTCTGAATGGCAGGATAAATCTGATCAGGTCTGATCTCCTAGAGGTCCGAGGGGAAAGATACAGTGTGTGCAGTCACAGCAGGTTTAGTGGTCATGTGTTTGGAGTGTCGTTTTCATTATCGCCAGACTTCCAAGCTGAGAGAATGAACAAGCCTGCTAAAGATGAACAGCTCATCTTTTTATTTTATCCTGAGACCCTGTGGAGGGTGTGTGTGTGTGTGTGTGTGTGTGTGTGTGTGCGTGCGTGTGCAGGGTGTGGGTGTGTGTGTGGAGGGTGTTCGTTACCTGAGGCTCTAAACACAGGAACGAAGGATGCAGAAAACACTTGAGAAGAAAATTCCAGAAATTCACACTTTGACTTCCGTAACCACCCGATGCCGACGTTAATAACGAACCTTGAGCGTGTGTGAGTACGAGAGGGGCTGGCTGGGGACGCTGGGTAGTGGTTTAGATCATGTGACTGTTGTTCAGGTTTGGGACAGGGCGTTGGTGTGAAGGACAGAAGCGCTGTAATGGGGGTTGGTCTCTGCTGGTCTGGACACTGCTCCAACATAGTGATAACAGGGCAGGACCTCGGGGACACACCGCAGGTGATACTAGTCCTCTCGCATGCTTTAGAAGGTCTGAATCATCTTCCTTCCAGCCAATAGAAGAACAGCATGTGCAGCTCACCGCAGGTAGGAGCTTCCTGTCAGCCCGGGTCACACTGTCCGAGCGTCCGGTCCCGTAACAGGCCACAGGTGCAGCTCCTGCATCAGACCTGGACCTCTGTGGTCAGGCTGGCGGACGGCGGCCAGACGAATCGGGCCGGGCTGAATGCGTGCGCTTTCTTTCAGCCGTTGTCTGATCCAGAATGGCGGAGCGGTACGACTGTCACTACTGCAAGGAGTCGCTGATTGGGGAGAAGTACGTTGTGCGTGAGGAGAAGCCGTACTGCATGACGTGCTACGAGAGTCTGTACGCCAACACCTGTGAGGACTGCAGGAAGCCGATTGGCTGTAGCAGCAGGGTATGTTCCTCAACACCTGAAGGTAGCAAGCATACGCGGAGGGTCAGCACCTCCAATTAAGGTAGACTGGATCAAATCCCAATGTAACTCTGTACTGCTCAGCTCAGTGCTACCTTAAGTTGAAACCAACGTCTAAAGCATTATCATTGATGTGGTTTGCTGTGGTATTACGGATTTAGTTCTGTATCCGGTCCGCATGCCCGTGGAGCAATTAGCCCAGACCACTTGTGTGTGTGTGTGTGTGTGTGTGTGTGTGTGTGCTGACAGGACCTGTCGTACAAGGACCGTCACTGGCACGAGGATTGCTTCCACTGCTTCCACTGCCAGCGCCCCCTGGTGGACAAACCCTTCTGCACCAGAGATGAGCAGCTCCTGTGTACGGAGTGCTACTCCACCCTGTACTCCTCCAAGTGCCACCAGTGCAAGAAGACCATCATGCCTGGTGAGTGGGCGGGGCCAAAGGTTTATAGAGTAGGTGGGGCTGAAGGTTTGATGAGTGGGCGGGGCCAACTGATTGGCGTGTTGAATTCAGCACTGGTGTCTCCCAGGCTCCAGGAAGACGGAGTACAAGGGGTCCAGCTGGCACGAGACCTGCTTTACCTGCCAGCACTGCCAGCAGCCCATAGGGACCAAGAGCTTCATCCCGCAGGACAACAGCAACTACTGCGTGTCCTGCTACGAGGAGCAGTTCGCCTTGCAGTGCGTGCACTGCACGAAGGTGGCGCTAGTGAACACTCACCTCCTCATCCACTCCATATCTCACACACCTGTTTGAAGAACTTACACTCCTCCCTCTTATGATTCCTCTCAGCCAATCACCAGCGGGGGCGTGACCTACCGCGGCCAACCGTGGCATAAGGACTGCTTCCTGTGCACGGGCTGTAAGGAGCAGCTGTCTGGCCAGCGCTTCACCTCTCGTGACGGCGCCCCCTACTGTCTCGACTGTTTCTGCAGCCTCTATGCCAAGAAGTGTGTGTCCTGCACCAGCCCCATCAGTGGTACGAACACACACACACACACACACACACACACACACACACACACACACCCTGCTGTGAACACATCTGTCTGGGTCTGGGCCCTGCTGTGAACCCTGTGGGTCTAATTATCATTTAATGCAATCAAATTAATAATGTTTTGCTTTGCTTGAGCCTGGCCTGGTCCGTTCTGAGCGGGTCTGACCTGTTCTGTTCTGAGCGGGTCTGACCTGTTCTGTTCTGACCGGGTCTGGCCTGCTCTGTTCTGACCGGGTCTGGCTTGGTCCGTTCTGACCGGGTCTGGCCTGTTCCGTTCTGACCGGGTCTGGCCTGCTCTGTTCTGACCGGGTCTGGCCTGTTCTGTTCTGACCGGGTCTGACCTGCTCTGTTCTGAACGGGTCTGGCCTGTTCTGTTCTGACCGGGTCTGACCTGCTCTGTTCTGACCGGGTCTGGCCTGTTCTGTTCTGACCGGGTCTGGCCTGCTCTGTTCTGACCGGGTCTGGCTTGGTCCGTTCTGACCGGGTCTGGCCTGTTCCGTTCTGACCGGGTCTGGCCTGCTCTGTTCTGACCGGGTCTGGCCTGTTCTGTTCTGACCGGGTCTGACCTGCTCTGTTCTGAACGGGTCTGGCCTGTTCTGTTCTGACCGGGTCTGACCTGCTCTGTTCTGACCGGGTCTGGCCTGTTCTGTTCTGACCGGGTCTGGCCTGGTTCTGTTCTGACCGGGTCTGGACTGTTCTGTTCTGACCGGGTCTGACCTGGTTCTGTTCTGACCGGGTCTGGCCTGGTTCTGTTCTGACCGGGTCTGGCCTGTTCTGTTCTGACCCATCTCAGCAATGCCAGGCCTTGGCAGCAGCCAGTACATCTCCTTCGAGGAGCGTCAGTGGCACAACGACTGCTTCAACTGCAAGAAGTGCTCCGTGTCTCTGGTGGGCCGCGGCTTCCTGACCGACAGGGACGACATCCTCTGTCCTGAGTGTGGCAAGGAAGTCTGAGTATTGGCCATCTGCAGAATCCACTGGAGCCTTCTGGAACCTTCCGGAACAATCCCTTCATCTGTTAATAGATGGCTTAAAGATGATTTTCAGTCTAATCACAAAGTTTGCCTAACATTTCATCAAACACTGGAATATTAATATTGAATATAGTTGAATATTAATGTTTTTAGCAGGTTTATACTTTATTCCTTGTTCAGATAATTACTATATTATATCATCATATCATCATGATGATTGATATACAAGTCTAGGACATCAACCAGACTAAATCAGTAATATAAACTGTGAGAAAGATTTTATGCAGATTTCCTAGACAAATACCACATAGAGAATTTGAATGAAGAAATCAATATTACTGTGCTGATTTCTAAGAGATGATGACAGACACTCAGATGGTGTCAGACTGGAGCTTTTCTGTGTGCAAGTGCTATCAATAAAAGTGCTGGAGTGTTTTACCTTTTCTGTAAGAGGCCTGAACCATCATCTCAGCATCGGGACAGAAAGGAGCTCTGCTCTTCTGGTCTTATTTCACTGAAAGGGTGAATATGTACTTACAGTGGAACCTGGAACATGCCATCATAACCCCACTGAATATCCCATCATTATGATAAATACACACACAAAGACCAGGGCATGAGGACCAGGGCATGAGGACCAGGGGATGAAGACCAGGGCATGAGGACTAGGGGATGAGGACCAGGGGATGAGGACTAGGGGGTGAGGACTAGGGGATGAAGACTAGGGGATGAGGACTAGGGGATGAAGACTAGGGCATGAAGACTAGGGGATGAGGACTAGGGGATGAAGACTAGGGGATGAGGACTAGGGGATGAGGACTAGGGCATGAGGACTAGGGGATGAGGATGAGGCTAAGATGGAGCAAGCATCTGCTTTAACACAAAGACAAACAAGCTCATCTGGCTTTGATATGTTTCTGACCACAGTGTATCGCTGGTACTGAGGAGACGAGAGGACCCGTTTTAATGTCCAACACTTCCTTTGTATTTATGACATTTCAGAAAAACCATAGAAAATGTGTAATTTTACTATTTATTATTCCTGTGCTAAAACTTAAAGCATTGCGTACGTCTGTTCTATCATAAATGAAAATATTAATCTTTCTGACACACTAGAAAACTACAGGCCCACTCAACAAGCTGATGTACATTCGCTATTTCAGAGATCACTTTCCTCTCAACATTAAACCGCCGAAATTATACATTTTGTTGAAAGAAACAATGTCCCAGGTTAAACAACGAAGATTTACCAACCCAAGTACTTCTCAAAATGTGACGCATGGCTCCATCTAGTGGTGTACATAAGAATAAATCCACGAAAACATGATTAGTAATCATGGTTAATAATGGTAAACAAAGTCTTAAAAATATTCTTGGTCGCCCTTCTCACAGAATATTTATTATAAGAAGTGCAGCGCCATTTCAGGCACTCAATAAGAAATGGGACTGAATCCAGAGTGGTAAATAAAAACATAAGAACACCGTTACTGAATATCATCAAAGGCAACAGTAAACTGAACTGCCACAAGACCGACTCTCGTAGGCCAGGGGTCTGTCGAGCACATCCGGGTCTCTAGGGCACTTTGAACCAATCATTGCTATTCTTATCTTTTCCTGACCCTTATTTTACTAGGGTAAAACACCACTATGTATTAAACCTTAACCTTTCTACATTTCTGCAGAAATAACATTAGTCCTCACTGAATTCGAATACATATCTCAAATATTTGTTAGGTCATTTAATAAGGCTTATAAGCTACTCTTAAGTTTTATATCCTAGAAAGTAAAAGTTCAAAGCAAGTGCAACTCTATATGCTATTAGTTTGCCAAACAGAAGCAGCTGGAGGAGGTGATCTTCTCTTCTGGGTTCCACTGAAGGTTCTTCCTCTTCATCATGGGTCTGATCCAGTGACTGTATATAAGTGATTTATATATACGGTCTCTGGTCTGATCCAGTGACTGTATATAAGTGATATATATATATATATATGGTCTCTGGTCTGATCTAATGACTGTATATAAGTGATTTATATATACGGTCTCTGGTCTGATCCAGTGACTGTATATAAGCTATTTATATATACGCTCTCTGGTCTGATCCAGTGACTGTATATAAGTGATTTATATATACGGCAGGGGCGATTTTAGGATCTGGTCTTTAGGGGTGCCCAGCCCCCAGTGCTCACAGAGGCACAATACCAAAGTATTGCGCAGGTACAGAGCAAGGTTTTTGCATAATATAATATTTTAAAAATGTGTTGAGCCAGGGGGTGCTGAGCAACTTCACGGTGGTGCTCTAGCACCACTAAAAATACCCTAGCCTCGCCCCTGATATACGGTCTCTGGTCTGATCTAATGACTGTATATAAGTGATTTATATATACGGTCTCTGGTCTGATCTCATGACAGCTGGACTGAGTCGTGTGGGCGTTTCTCACGCTTCCAAAGTGCATGTTAGGTCACATGACCGGATGTGTTTGTACGACCGCCGGAAGCAGTAGGCAGGGCGGGGCGCGCAGCAGGCCGAGGTAACGTCTGAAGTAGCGCCGCTGTTTCTCTCCTTCTCTCTCTCTCTTTCTCCTCTCTCTATCTATCTCTCTCTCTCTCTCTAAACGGGTCTACTCGGCACCACCGCCACGTCTGTCCACGATTAAACCCGCGTTATTCGCCATTACGGGCCGCTTGTTTCCCGGTCGTATCGCGAGCGAGCTAGTTTAGCGCGCGCGTGCATGAGCTCGCGCCGCCGCCGCCGCGCGCGACCCGCGGGTGTTTCACGCGCATGCGTGTAGCCGCTGCGCTCACACGTATCACCGTCTCACCGCGGGACGTTTACGGGTTTAGTCCGCACGTTAGTCCCGTTATCCGCGGGCCGTGAGGGCGGAGACTGAGGCGGTGTGGACCACAGCTGTGACTCCACCTGCCGGATTATAATCTCACATTTAACCTAATCTCACATTTACCTGCTGAGACGCGCAGACATCTCCACACCTACAGGTGGAACCAGGTGCTCGGGCCTCTAACGTCTCCGCTTCTGTTTCCTCAGGACCCCAAATGAGAGACGAGCCGCCGAACGCGCACGTTCACGCCAGCCACGTCACATCCGCGCACCCGTGCGGGTTCGGAGGAGCGCGCGATCCCGTCGCGCGCCCCTGACCGAGCGCGCGCGTGCCCGCCCGTGCGCGTGTCCGTCCCAAGGATGAGCGTGAAGGCCTTCGAGTTGGTGCCGGCGGTGGAGTGGGAGGGGCTGGCGGGCGGCGGGGGCGGGGCCGTGGAGTGCGTGGAGGTGTGCGGGGAGCACCTGTACGTGGGCACGAGCGACTGCGTCCTGCACCACCTGCTGCTGGAGGAGAGGACCACGCCCAGGGGCCGGCCCGCCTACGCCGTCCAGAAGCTCCAGCACCGCACGCTGGGCTCCAGGAAGCCGGCGGCCGCTCTGAAAGCCGCCTCGGCCCTGGAGAGGCTGGTGGTCCTGTGCGACGGGGCCGTCTCATTGGTGGACATGCTGACGCTGGAGGCGGTCCCGTCGGGCGGGGCCAAGCTGAAGGGCGTGGCGGCGTTCGGCGTGAACGAGAACCCGGTGACGGGCGACGCCTTCTGCGTGGAGATGGCGGTGGTGTTGGCCCGGCGCAGGGCCGTGATCGTGGCCACCGTGCGGGACGACCGTCTGCAGGTGCTGAAGGAAGTGGCCACGCCCGAGCAGCCGTGCGCGCTCGCCGTGGACGGGTACTTCCTGTGCCTGGCGCTGCCCACGCAGTACGTGATGGTGAACTACGGCACGGGCGAGCGGCAGGACCTTTTCCCCTACGACAGCCAGGAGAGGAAGCCCATCGTCAAGAGGGTGGGCAGAGAGGAGTTCCTGCTGGCGGCCCCCGGCGGGCTGGGTGAGTGAGACGTGAACCCAGCGCACCTGTGTGAGCGCTCAGACCTTCAGTGGTACAGACACAAACCTCGAGTACCGATCAGCTGTGTGAGTGCAGTAAACAGTGTTCAGCTCAAACGTAACTGCTGCTCAGTGTGGCTGTAAGATCCACAAACGCTTCCACAAACAAGCAGGTCGTCCCAGGAGTTTAATCTGGAGCGTAATCTGGAGCGTAATCCGTCAGAGGTGCCATCTCTCATCTTGGCTGTGCAGTGGTTTCAGTATGTACGTAAAGGGCTAATGTTGTTAAGGATGTTATTGCACATGTGATTCAGATCATTTTAGATGTTCTTCAGATTGGAGCAGGAGAGACAGAGGGACAGAGAGGGGAAGAGAGGGGGAGGTGTAGAGACGTCGTTGGCCTTTTGGACGGTGTGTGGTGACCTGTCCCTCGGGGGGGGGGGGGGGGGGTGTACAAGCCGCTAGTTCATAGGATCGTTGTCCTCCACTGTGTATGTTGTTATGGTGACCAAGCTCAATGAGTCATGCCTCTCATTCATGTCTCTCCCTCCCTCCCTCCCTCCCTCCCTCTCTCTCTCTCTCTTTCACAGGTATGTTTGTTAATGCTGAGGGCGTATCCCAGCGTGCCCCCATCAGCTGGTCGGAGCGCGTTGTCTCCGCGGCCGTCTGCTTCCCCTACGTGGTTGCCCTGGACGACGGCTTCATCACCGTGCACAGCATGTTGGACCAGCAGCTCAAGCAGACGCTGGCCTTCCGAGAGGGACGCGTCCTGCAGGACTTCGAAGGTTTGGACTCTTCCACACGTCTCTGTAGGTGTGCGGTTTTGTTCAGAGGGGGCGTATGTCCCTACGTGGGGTAGGGAGGATCTGGTTTGAGGCTGGATCTGACCTCTGACCTCTGTAACCTTAGCTACAAATCGCGTCAGAAGTGGGATGGGAGTGTGGTCATGGTTACATGAAGCCCCGTGCTGGGAAGGGCGGGTGGAGACCGGCGGATCGTGGAGGGACGGAGACGTCTCACAGGAGGTTTTGTGGTCTCACTCTCATTTCTGGCATTTACTAGATGTGCTTGGTTGTTAAAAAAGTGCTTAGCTGGCTTAGTTGAGTACTCGGTGAAATGTCTTTAGCTGTTTACTCGCTAAAGTGTTCTAAGCTTGTACAAATAGGGGGGAGCCCAAACATCCCCGTAACACCCAGGACCTGCCAGAACCCGGACTGAGACACGGCACACTGCAGTCTGGCTGCCATTACCAGACATTTCAGTTTCGTTCCCCTGTTACACGTTGCCTGTTTGTGTTGACCTGACGTGAGTCTCTCAGAACGTTGTTAACTGGTTCAACGTGGCATGGGTAGACTCTTTATTTCACCATCACTTATTAGTTCCTTACATTGACTTTAAACGAGTTGGTGTGTATGCTGAGAGTGCAAAGCACCAGGGTGTGATGTTTCAGTGGTCGGCCTGACTGGGCTGTTTAGTCCTTATTAGTCTCCGTGAGACTCCTGTGAGACTCCTGAAGGGGTCTGTGCTGTGTGGGTTTGTGAGGATTGAGCCCAGGAAGTCGCTCACGGTCCAGTGGATGACATCAGCGCCTCTCCTGTGGTGAAACTGTTCCAGTGCAGATGTGTACACCACCTCTTATACCAACCTTCTCTGGCCAAACTGTGTGTAGCTCTAGTATCTAATGTTCTTGCTTTGGAGGCTGAATGTAGGTCTCTGTCTTCTCCGCCATTGTTGGTGCGGAGTGCTTCTGTCCGAGATCTTACCGTCTCCTCTGAATACACGTGGCCTTCATTAACGTGATGCCCTGCGGGAGGGTCATACACTTTGAGAACATCTACTCTTGCTGACATAGATGGTGTTTTTGTACCGGCCACGCAAGGTCGTCCAACGTGATCTACTCTGCGCACGGTTGCTCTCCTGCGTCTGGAGACACCACTGCATCTCCCTCAGGTGCCAGGGCCCTCACGTGGGCCCTCACGTGTCACGTCACGTGGGCCCTCACGTGTCACGTCACGTGGGCCCTCACGTGTCACGTCACGTGGGCCCTCACGTGTCACGTCACGTGGGCCCTCACGTGTCACGTCACGTGGGCCCTCACGTGTCACGTCACGTGGGCCCTCACGTGTCACGTCACGTGGGCCCTCACGTGTCAACACTAGCAGGAATTGAGGTTACATGCACTGTTAGGATATGATGGTATTCCAGGAAAACTGCTTCATGTAAACATGTCATGCAGTGTTCACTGTTGTTCTGAGTAAAACTGTAGTGAAAATAGTTGCTGGTACAGGTGGAAAGTTCCAGTGTGTTTACATTATGGCACTACATAGTAGTGACGACCATAGTGATGTTCACACCAGTTTACATGAAGATTATGAGTCCAAAACACAGATCTCCCAACTCACTGACACATTACTCCTCGTCTTCAGTACCAGTAGTCACAAGAAGTTCACTTTTTTGTTTCTTTCTCTCAAAATATCAAGTTTTTCACACAGAAAACTGGAATTTAAAGTACTAGATAAAGCACTGGTACATGAAAACCAGAGAACCTGAATGCTCTTGTGTGATGGGTGTGTATGATGTGTGGTGTGTGTGTATAGGGGTGTGTGGTGGAGGTGTGTGTAGGTGTGTTAACGCCCGTGTCTGTGTCTCTCAGGGAAGGTGGTGTTGTCCTCCACTAAGGCGGTGCTGGTGCTGGCCCCTCTGCCCCTGGAGACCCAGATCCAGGACCTGCTGGCCAGCCACCGAGTGGAGGAGGCTCTGGTGCTGACGGAGGGGGCACAGAGGAACATCCCCAAAGACAAGTTCCAGGTGAGTGTGTACAGCCAGCACAGCTGAGAGAGGACCCGTCCGGAGGGAGGGAGGGAGGGAGGGAGGGAGAGAGGGAGAGAGGGAGGGAGGGAGAGAGGGAGGGAGGGAGAGAGGGAGAGAGAGAGAGAGAGAGAGCCTGTCCATCTACCCTATCCCTGAATGTCTCTCTTGCTCTCCTCTCTAGATATTGCACAAGCGGATTCTCCAGCAAGCAGGATTCATCCAGTTTGGACAGCTCCAGTTCTCCGAAGCGAAAGAACATTTTAGGTGAATTAAGTGCATCTTGTTGTCCTTTAATTTTGTTGTGTCATTTATGTCCTGATACTCCAGACTCCCCATCTGTGTATGTATCAGTTAATTAACTGTCCAGAGTGGACAGAGGAGCAGAAACGTGTTTGGCCAGGAGGAATTTTAGTCTGCTGCTTAAAGCTGCAGGAGTAAATGTGACCCAATCACAGCTTCCAGTGTGGCGTTGATATTTGATGCTCTGCTCTTATTGTGAAGGCAGAGACGAGTGTGTGACGGCTGTAATGTAATAAGACCCTGCAGGGCCCTTCCGGAGTTGTGGCACAATCATCGTGTGGTTAAATGGCTCAACATTTAAACACGGAGAAGTGTAAGAACGTTCTCACAACAACGTCCCCTAGCCCAGATCATCATACTGGGCTGTAGTATCAGGTGTGGTGGTGAGGTCCAAACCTCCGTGGGCTGGTGTTCCTCCACGAGCGGGTTCCTCACTCCTCTGTCCCACAGGAGAGGTCAGCTGGACGTGCGGGAGCTCATCTCCCTGTGTCCGCTGCTGCTGCCCGTCTCGTCCTCGTTCACGCGCTCCCAGCCTCCGCTGCACGAGTTCGCCGACCTGAACCAGCTGGCCCAGGGCGACCCGCAGAAGGTGACGCGCTGCAAGATCTTCCTCATCAGCTTCCTGCGGGAGGTTCGGGGCGGCCAGGCCGCCAACGGCTTCCGCGAGGACGTGGACACGGCTTTGCTCAAGCTGTACGCCGAGGCGGGCCACGACAACCTGCTAGACCTGCTGGCCTCGGAGAACGCCTGTCTGCTGGCCGACAGCGCCCCCTGGCTAGAGAAGCACCACAGGTCAGCGGCGATGCATGTTTTGCATGATGCATATTTTAGAACTGCAGTGGTGATGGTGCCTTTGATCAGCGCTGGAGTTTGAGATAACATTAGTGGAGATCAGATCTGGGGTTTGAGGTAACGTTAGTGGAGATCAGATCTGGGGTTTGAGGTAACATTAGTGGAGATCAGATCTGGGGTTTGAGGTAACATTAGTGGAGATCAGATCTGGGGTTTGAGGTAACGTTAGTGGAGATCAGATCTGGGGTTTGAAGTAACGTTAGTGGAGATCAGATCTGGGGTTTGAAGTAACGTTAGTGGAGATTTCTGGGGTTTTTTTCTTTGCTGAGTTTCTCATACTTGGTGTTGAAAAATCTTGCTGTTGCCATGGCAGCGCGTAGATAAAGCACTCACACACAGTAGCATGGTGTCACTGAGGTGTGTACGAGGACGTGCACATGTGAGTGTGTATGGGTGCAGGTGTGTAGGTGTGTGCGTGAGAGTGTGTGTGTGCGTGCGTGAGAGTGTGTGTGTGCATGCGTGAGAATGCGTGTGTGTGTGTATGAGTGCATGCAGGTGTAGCTGTGTGTGTGTGTGTGTGTGTGTGTGTGTGTGTGTGTGTGTGTGTGTGTGTGTGTGTGTGTGTGTGTGTCTAACGCTCTTTCTCCTGATCTCAGGTATTTTGCTCTTGGTCTGCTCTACCACTACCATGGCCAGGACGCTGCAGCTGTGCAGGTGAGACCTGAGACAGGAAGTGCTGCCTTAGTGTTTCCTGTGTGAAGGTTGGGCTGCCTGCTTCAGTTGTGTAGATCCTGAACTTTAGCCAAACTATCGACTCCACGGCTGCTGTTTACAGTGTGACAGGGTGTCGTGTGACAGTGACGTGGGCTCTGCTGTTTACAGTGTGACAGGGTGTCGTGTGACAGTGACGTGGGCTCTGCTGTTTACAGTGTGACAGGGTGTCGTGTGACAGTGACGTGGGCTCTGCTGTTTACAGTGTGACAGGGTGTCGTGTGACAGTGACGTGAGCTCTGCTGTTTACAGTGTGACAGGGTGTCGTGTGACAGTGACGTGGGCTCTGCTGTTTACAGTGTGACAGGGTGTCGTGTGACAGTGACGTGAGCTCTGCTGTGTTGCAGCTGTGGGTGAGGGTCGTGAACGGGGACCTCCAGGACCACACGCGTCCCGACCTCTTCGAGTACGTCGTGGACTTCCTGAGCTGCTGTCCCAGCCTGGACCTGGTGTGGAAGCATGCGGACTGGGCCCTTCAGAAGGACCAGAAGGTGACACGCCCCGCACGCCGTCACCGCACCCGTATCCACACACGCCCCACACTTCGTTCCCACCATCCTCACCCGTGTAACCTGCACGCACGTGTCCACCGTGGTTCCTCTCTCACAGATTGGAGTTCAGATTTTCACCAAGAGGCCCATCTCCAAAGACCAGACGGGGCAGATCAACCCAGACGACGTGATCGTCTACCTGCAGAAGCACCACAAAGCTCTCCTGCTGTACCTGGAGCACCTGGTGTTGGAGCAGGGAGTTCAGGTAGAGGAGCTGCACACGTCTCCTGGGACACCAGCCAGCCACTGGGCTGCTGCTGTGGTCACACTCGACCTTTCACCTTTTCATTTATCAGCAACTGCGTCTCTCTTTTGCTGTTGTTAAAACAGCAGAACTGAGACACACAGTCATAGTCAGAAACAGCCAAATCAATCAATCAATCAATAAATCAATCAATCCTGCTCGGATCAGAAGTTTCAGCTCCTTAAGACCTGGATCACCTTTATCTGCCTTATTGGGAAATGGACACTTGTGTTAATAACGGCGGGTAATGAGACGCCAGGGTGAAGCCCTGAGGGTTTTATTAAACATCTTCACTCATCAGGAGCTGCGGTCCAAACCTCATCCTCTCTGTATTCCCACAGAAGGAGAAGTACCACACCCACCTGGCCGTGCTGTACGTGGACCAGGTGCTGGGGCTCCTGTCCCGGCCCACGGCCCCCGCCGAGCAGCTGTGGTCCGCCCGCTCCAAACTCCAGCGCCTGCTGCGAGAGTCCAGCCTGTACCGGGTCCAGCTGGTCCTGGGTGAGTTCTCCATCTGCCCTGGGCCTCCAGCGGTGGGCACCATGCATCGCCCGCCGATCGTTACTGCCGTTCTGGCTCGTCTTCAAACCCGATCTGGCAGGAGGCTGTAGGGCCCAGTGGAACTGACACGTCTGTTTTTGCACTGAGCACCGTTTGCACTACTGGTGTGAGTGAGCCGTCCCGCTGGTGTCCCGCAGGTAAAGTGCGGGAGGCGGACGAGCTCCTGGTGGAGCGGGCCGTCCTGCACGGAAGGCTGGAGGAGCACCAGGAGGCCCTGCACATCCTGGTGCACCAGCTGAGGGACGCCGCGGCCGCCGAGGACTACTGCGGCTGGGCGTCGGCCTCCCGTGGCCACGCCCACCGCCGTCACCTGTTCCACCGCCTGCTGGCCACCTACCTGGACCCGGACGTGCCCGGAGGCCCGCGGGTCGTGGAGGCCGTGGACTTGCTCAACCGCCACGCTGAGGTTTTCAACGCTGTGGAGGTCCTGAAAGTCCTCCCGGAGGCGTGGTCTTTGGAGCTGCTCCGCCCCTTCCTGTGCGGGGCTCTGCGGGCGAGCGTGCATGCCTGCCGCACTTCCCAGGTTGCACTGGGGCTGGCGCGAGCCGAGAACCTGCAGCTACACCACGACAGGGTGAGATTACGCCACCACAGAGTGAGATTACGCCACCACAGAGTGAGATTACGCCACCACAGAGTGAGATTACGCCACCACAGAGTGAGATTACGCCACCACAGAGTGAGATTACGCCACCACAGAGTGAGATTACGCCACCACAGAGTGAGATTACGCCACCACAGGGTGAGATTACGCCACCACAGGGTGAGATTACGCCACCACAGGGTGAGATTACGCCACCACAGGGTGAGATTCTGCCACCACAGGGTGAGATTCTGCCATCACAGGGTGAGCTCACTGTAGGTACACAGGTATTCACACTTGAGTTTATTCAATCAGTCAGTCAAAAAAAAAAAAAAACAAACAATCGAACCATTTTGTCTCATTAGGGGATGACGATACAATAACACAATACTTGAAGACAAATCTTTATAATCTGAATTTAGTGTAAACAGTAGCATTCTAAATTCCCTTTCCTGTTTGCTGTCTCTCTCTGTCTCCCTCTCTCTCCCTCTCTCTCTGGTGTGCCCAGCTGAAGTCTCGGGGAGGAGCCATCTTTGTTTCTGAGAAGAAGGGTTGCCATCTCTGCCACAACACCTTCAGGGACCCGGAGTGTGTGTGTCTGCCTGGGGGCACGCCCGTACACACACACTGTGCCGCCCAGAGGTTCCAGGGCACGCCCACCAAGAGGCGGCTAGACCACACACGCACCAGCAACCATACGTGAGCGCGTGTGGGGGCCCCCCCCTGCCCTGGGGCATCTGCTGACGGTCATGCCCCCGGAGCGCCGTGGGCACGTGGGCACGTGAGCACGTGGGCACGTGAGAGGAGACTGAGGGACAGGTGCATGGATACTGACTTCTGAGCTCTGTTTCTGGGCCTGTTTAAACGGGGGCGTGTAGCAGTGGGGGTCTGGGGGACAGGTGTGTGTACGCGCTCACAGGTGAGGAAGAGTGTGAGATGCCGTTTCTTCCTTCGGCCCTCCTGCCCAACGCCGATAACACGTCGAACGGGTTTCTTGGTTTTAAATGGAAGCAGTTGATCTGATGATCTGTTGAAAACGTGTCCGTAATGTGTCCTGGGACTGCTGCGGTATCTACTCCACAACCTTCTAATGGACATCTGCATGCTATTCCGGCCACCCATGAAGTCCTTGTCCAGTGTTGGACGGTGTCCGATATCACGGCGTCCAGTGTGGTCTGCAGGGTAACGAGCATTAATGAATCGGATGTGTAAACACTGTGTCCAGTGTTGGCATGAGCATTAACAGACCACTCCCACCACAGCAGAGAGCCACGCCCACTCACGACACGCCCTGTCTAGAGTCCTGTGGAGGTGTCGTGCAGGCAAAAGCGTTGATATGTTTTTCAAAGCTCTTGTTTATGCTGTAAGCAAAACACTTGGCTTGGATTTTACTAACTTAACAGCAAAGTTGTGTTCATCCCTCTGGCAACAGTGAAAGTTCAGTAGTGTTTTCAGAATCAGTACATCCTCTCCGTCCTGAATCTGTCCTGGTAAAGTTCTACAGTACTTAACTGCAGGAGTGATGGATGGATAAAGGGGAGAAGAGGGAAATCAAGATCTTTGTCTTTTGTGAAAACGCTTTTCGTTTGGTTACAGTACTATATTGTAATATATAGTATGTCCTTTATATCATATTACTGTGGTTTCACAATAAGCACATCTTGAAAAGCATATTTGCAAGTTCTCCAACCATCCTGTTCTGGAGACAGACCCGTGCCCAGTAAACAAGTCTGTGTGTTAATGGAACCTGTCGTGCTGAACACGGCTGCATCTGGGTCCTTCATATCATGCAGCCGCTGTGTGGGTGTGTGTGTGTGTGTGTCTGTGGGTGTGTGCGTGCAGTGAAGCAGGCAGCCAGGTGTGTTGTCTAAAAGCCCCTCCCCCTTCCCATCAGCCCCTCCTCAGTCCAAGTCTAAGCTGCTTCTTGATTTCTGAAAAAATAACTTTCTTACTAAAAATGTGGTTATTTTAAGATGTAGAATGCCTAAATGGAGAAGATCTTACAAAACAACCTGGCACCTGATATTCAATTATGTTTTTGAAAGTGATTTAACATTTCTGAGCTGAGGCGTGCATGTGTGTTCGTGGGGTGTTTGGCTTCTGTTCATCTGGAGGTGTGTGAGAGGCAGAGAGGGCTCAGGAGATCCCAGGAGGCCCTGCTGAACATCTCACTGCCAATGTTAACGCAACCTGAGACTGACCAGGGAACAGCAGAGACGTTCATGTGCTGCGGAACAGACCACACCGCTGGGTCATGGACTGTTCACCATACCAGAAACACAACATGACTCACAATATGGGTCACTTTATTGGGTGGAAACACTTTCACAGCTAAATGTGCGGAAGGAAAGAAAGGTCCCTACATATTCAACATCAACACCAGTTGGGGCTGAACTGGTTGGAAATGTCAACTTCTGAGAAATGAGCAAGGTGGTGAACTACATGTTCACAACAAAGAAACGAGACCAACGAAATCACATTTGTCCGTGTCATTCCTGCACAGGCCAATGAAATCACACCTGGCCGTGTCATCGCAGGTCCCCACGCCTCGCTGTGTGTGAGATGCTGAAGACCAGGATGCTTCTTTTACGCTTGGTGTGCAGGTGTTATCCTGGTTGTATTCATTTAAATCTCCACCTTCCTCTCCACGACTACTTAAAGACAACATGGAGCTTCTGTCCTCTGACCACAGCCAGCGCACACGCAGTGGTTGTGCCTTGTGGCCCAGTGTTTGAATTGCACACGCGCTCAAATGTCCATACTGTATTAATAACTGTTTGCTGCTTTGTACATCAATGCAAGTGCAGGTGGAATGTACAAAAATGTAAAGCTGACCATTTTAATAAACATGACGATGCTTAAGGTACTGGTACTGATGGGGGGATCTCTGTACTGTCCAGTGGGGTCAGACATGTTTCATTCTGTCTGTCTGTAAGCTGCTCCCGGTGAGTGCACTCGTCTGTGGACGGCTCAGCGGACAGCAGGTTAAAATACTCCAATTAAATACTCTAATTAGATACAGTTTTTATTCTTAATTTAAAAAAAAGTGTGCGCTGGTTATGCAAACGTACCAAAATAGAATTGAGAGTTTAGAGAGATGTGCGAACATCCCAGAGTTCAGGTCGTGTTAACGAGCAGTGGTGAAAGGTTTGTGCCCTCTGGTGGTTTATGGGAGGTGTTGGTGTTTGTGTTGGTGTTTGTGTTGTTTGTGTTGGTATTGGTGTTTGTGTTCTTCCAGGAATCCAGGAGCTCCAGCCGGGTGTGAATCTTTGGCTTTTCAAGGTCAGGAAATGGACCAAATCGGTGTCTGATTCGTCAGTGCGGGTCTGATCCGTGCAGCAGGGTTCTGGTGCCAGTCACATGGCCGACTGGGTCTCCGTGCAGACGTAGATGCTGCAGGGGCGAACCCGTCGCCGGCCACGCCCAGGGAGGCGGAGCCTGCCACGCCCCGGGAGGCGGAGCCTGCAGCGGCCAGGCACAAACTCCTCGCACGCCTCTCGGAACTTGCGGATACGCCAGCAGTAGACGACGGGGTTGAACGCGGCCTTCAGGTAGCTGAACCACAGCGCCCCCACGGCGGCGGGGTAGAACTGCGTGCTCAGGTAGAACGGGCGGCTGAAGGCGGCCAGGAGGGCGAGCGCCGTGTGGGGCAGCCAGCAGGCGGAGAAGCCCAGGAAGAGGATGAGGATGGTGGTGAAGGCTCGCGTCTTGAAGCTGACGTCCACGCTGGGCTGCGGGGGGCGCCGCGGGGCGGGCAGGCCCACTTTCCCCGCGGGGCAGGCGTGGTTACGCACACGCACGGCGTTGCGTCTGACGGCGTTGAGGATGCGCAGGTACGCGAACAGCATGATGGCTACGGGCACAAAGAAGGCGGCGGTGGCCAGCAGCACGGTGTACCCTCGCTCCGGCAGGGACTCCACGAAGCCCAGCACGCAGCCCGGACCGGGACGCACCGCCCCCGGGACCCGCCGGCCCGCCGTGGAGGGGAGGGCCAGGCAGAAGGACAGTAGCCAGGACGCGGAGATGAGCAGCCTGGCCCGGCCGGGCGTCAGCTTGTCCTGCCGCTGAACGATGATGAGGAAGCGGTCCACGCTGATGATCAGCAGGATGGCCACGCCCTCCAGGACAAACAGCCAATAGAGCATGGCCGTGACGCGGCAGAACTCTGGGCCGAAGCACCAATCGCCAGACACCACGGTGACGGCGGTGACGGGCATGCAGAAGAGCGAGAGCATGATGTCGGAGAAGGCCAGCGTGGCGAGCAGCAGGTTAATGGCAGAACGCATCGCCGGCTTCTGGTAGACGATGAGGCAGACCACGGCGTTGCCCAGGAACCCGATGGTGATGACCACCACCATCACCGCGGACAGGCCCACCCTGAGGCCCACGGGTAACGGGGCGGTGGAGTCCGCCCGCAGGTCAGTCACGACGCCACACCCGCTGGTGCTGTTGCAGGACATCGCGGTGCCAACACCGGCCGCTAGTGGCCGCTAGTGAGCAGGTGTCATCCGGGCCACGTCCATTTTTACTGCATCTAAAGAAACACAATAATAAGATTTCACACTAATGTTTCACCGCTCTGAGTCCTCACACGCATTTTCACATTTACAGACAATAATCAGAATATCGCTGCGGAGAGACGCCAGAGAGAAGAAAGACACTTGTACGCCGCTTACTGCTGCCGTGGCCGCGCACCCGGGGCGGGCGCGCGCTGTCCATGATGCGCGGGGGCGCGCGCGCTGTGCGTTTCACCGGTCGGTGTCCTGAAAAAACAACAACAACAACAAACGAGTCAGGAGACACGAGAGGAGGTCTCGCGCCATGAGGAGGACCACGGCGCCTCCTTCATCCCTGCCGAGAGTGCAGCACCATGGCAACAGGAGCCCTCGGAGTGATGAAGATGAAGTGGGCGGTGCCCCAGAATAGCTGCCCCGCGCGCGCAGAGTGCACGCAGCGCCGCACGCGCGCATCACAAACGCGGCCGTTTAACGGCGTCACGGTACAGTCCCGTTAGATCCGCTGTGCGGCGTCTTCACGCGCAGATCTTAAACTCCACGCGCGGTTGTGACGCGTTATTATGATGCGTTATTCCCGTTAATCTCGTTATTATAAGGACATATAAACGTCCGAGATGTTCGGTACCGGTGGAGGCGGTACCGGTCTGCACATACCTGCACATGAACCGAGTCTGGACCGTGATGCACACAGTAGGGTTCAGTAACGGTTAACGGTCCAAAAGAAACGAGTGATGGAGTTAACAGTAGTGTCGGTACCGGTACCGGTCGGGTTTACCGCGCCCGTCAGGTGTGGACTCACCTGTGCCCGTCCGCCTTCAAGCGACTCAAGTCGCGGTCGCGCGCTCGGACCGGGCTGCCGGGGCGTGTTCCGAAGACCGGGTCACGTGTCCGACCGGACCCTGCACTACAGTGTCGCGCGATGTTATAACACCGGCGGCGCAACAGCAGGACGCGTCCGTCTTTCTGGCATTCCTACACGTACCCAGCGCACGCGACACGAGGCGCGCGCGTCTCTGTAGAACTGTGCCCACTCGCGCGATGATGCGCGCGCACCCACGCAGAACGGAGTCGCGCGATTGTCGCTGTATATATCTGTATTTATCCGTATATATCTGTATATATCCGTATTTATCTGCATATATCTGTATTTATCCGCATATATCTGTATTTATCCGTATATATCAGCATATATCTGTATTTATCCGTATATATCCGTATTTATCTGCATATATCTGTATTTATCCGCATATCAGTATTTATCCGTATATATTTGCATATATCTGCATATATTTGTATTTATCCGTATATATATCTATTTATCCGCATATATCAGCATATATTTGCATATATCTGTATTTATCCGTATATATCTGCATATATCCGTATATATTTGTATATATCTGTATTTATCCGTATATATCCGTATATATTTGCATATATCTGTATATAACTGCATATATCAGTATTTATCCGTATATATTTGCATATATCTGTATATATCCATATATATCAGTATATATGCCTCTCCCTTGTTGTTATGCAAAAACGACATGATGACCTAAAACAAGTATCGTGACCTTACTCAGAAAATACCATGACAACCGTTACAAACCTGAGCATCTGAAGCAACACACATTACATTTGGGGTATATTCACATACATATTAAATTAAGGTGCATTTTTATATCAACATAAAATAAATTCAATTATAGTAAAAGTCTAATACAACAACTGTAAAGTACTTTCAGTTAGACTTTTTCAGACACATTTAACAGTACAGGGTGGCAAGTCTTAGAAACGCGGTGAGCCTGGCGTGTCGCCCTCTGGTGGCACAAAGACAGCATGACACTGGGAAGATCAACACAGTACAGGACAAATGTTTGGTTTATTGAAATATACAGTATTACCAGTTTGCACAACAGAGACACGTTCTTTCATGTTCTGGCAAACAGAGGAATGTGACGGCATCTAAACATCAGTTCCTTCAGGAACACGCTGCCACACACACACACACCGCTAAAGCAGCTTCTGCTTGTGAAAAGTCACATCCAGTCTGTTCATCACTCCGCTGCAGGTGCCACAGCGCCCCCTGCTGTTCAGCGTTTCTTCCAAGTGAACTTCTTGCGTGCGCCAGCTTGGCCCGGCTTCTTCCGCTCGCGAACCCTGGGGTCGGTCGTCAGCAAGCCCGCTGAAACCGGCAGCAACGTTTAGCACTTCAGCGCTTTGAACTTCCCTTTCTCAAAATTGTGTTTACAGGCAGCCAATTCAGGGCAGATATAAACCCTAGACAGACCCGACACTCGGTAGGTAGGTATTCACTACAGTAGCCCTCTCTTCTAGACCTAGAAGTGCTCTCACCTCCCCACAACTGAATACTGATTTTTACAATCAAATGTCTGATTTTTAAAACAATTCATTACAGAATTGAATCTAAAATATTCATTAACAGCAGCAGTGTGTGAGTGTGTGTGTGTGTGTGTGTGTGTAACTCACCCTGCCGTACAGACTCGATCTCTCCGCCGGGTATGAAGCTGAGCACGGCTCTGGCGATGGCCAGTCTGAGCGCTCCGGCCTGGGAGGAACGACCACCCCCCTCCACACGAGCCTCCACATCAAACCGGCCCAGCGCCCCCACAAACTGCAGAGGGAACATGGCCTGCTCCCTGGAGGGGGGGGGGGGAGAAACAGACGTCACTTCACCACCTGGCCTGCTGTCCACCACTTGTCTCATCTACACAGAACGAATCTCACGCCTGTGGTCTTAGTGTACGTATGATGTGCGGCGCACGTGTGATGTCACACGTGCACGCCCGTGTTTGGGGGCAGCACACGTCCTGCGGTTCACACTGCTGACACGGAGGGGCGTGGTGGGCCTTTTGCTCCGGTTAGGGGGCTCTGATAAGACCTGCCCCCACCAGCCAGACACAAGCCCCCGAATCACTCAGCTGTGTAATTAACCATCTCCCAGATTACAGGGGAGAAGGAGGCTGGAGAGGGAGGGGGTGGGTGGAGAGGGTGGGTGGAGAGGGTGGGGGTGGGGGTGGGGGTGGGTGGAGGGGGTCGGGGGCATCAAGACAGAAAACTGCTGGTTTAGTAATTTTCTGCTGAGGTGGGCGGGGCTTAGAGGCTAGTGGTGGACAGAACTGACAACTGGAGCAGCCAATCAAATGAACTGGTGTGCTGCCTGGGCTGCAGGTGTGTGTGTGTGTGTGTGTGTGTGTGTGTGTGTGTGTGTGTGTTGAGCTGCTAGCCAGCACTGTAGTACTGCTGGAGCTTTTACACTGGTCAGTGTCACTGCTGGGCTGAGAGCAACACATCTCTCTCACACATACACGTAGATACGCACGCACACACACACACACACACACACACACACACACACACACACACACACACACACACACACACACACACACACACACACACACACCTGTCTTGTAGAACGGGGAAGTAGTGCAGACAGTCTCTGCCGTTGACGGTGATGCGTCCGCTCCCGCCATCTCGTAGTGTCACGCTGGCCGTGGCTGTTTTCCTCCTGCCTGTGAACACACACAGCAGCACTCGGGCTGCCACTCTGTCTCTGACCACTAGAGGGTGCTCTAGTGCAGAACCTCTTATAACTGGTGTGTGAGTGTGTGTATGTGAGTGTGTGTATGTGAGTGTGTGTATGTGAGTGTGTGTATGTGAGTGTGTGTATGTGAGTGTGTGTATGTGAGTGTGTGTATGTGAGTGTGTGTGTGTGTGTGTGTGAGTGTGTGTATGTGAGTGCGTGTGTATGTGAGTGCGTGTGTATGTGAGTGCGTGTGTGTGTGAGTGCGTGTGTGTGTGAGTGCGTGTGTGTGTGAGTGCGTGTGTGTGTGAGTGCGTGTGTGAGTGTGTGTGTGTACCGTGGGCCTGGCTGTAGGCCCCCCCTCTCTCATCATGCTGTAGGTCTGGTATCTCCTGGTTATTGGACTGAACCTCCAGCTGCTTGCGGAAGCTCTGTACAAACGTCTCCTCCAGGGAGCAGCAGGGCAGGGCCAGCATCCTCTCCATCAGCTGGAGGAACCGCGAGAACTACACACACACGCACACACACACACACACACACACGCGCAGCAAAAGAAGAAGAGTCCAGGAACGCTCCACCACAGTGCCCTCTAGTGTTGTATGTCGGAAGTGCAGCAGCTGTTTCTGGTGCGGCGGTAATGGAGCGTGTGGCGAGTGTGTGTGTGTGTGTGTGGCGAGTGTGTGTGTGTGTGTGGCGAGTGTGTGTGTGTGTGTGTGCGTGTGGCGTGTGGCGAGTGTGTGTGCGTGTGGCGAGTGTGTGTGCGTGTGGCGAGTGTGTGTTAGGTGTTTTTAACACGGCCGACTCTTACATCATAGTCTGAGATTTTCTCCACCAGTAAATCCTCTAGTTCCTCCTTCATCAGCCATCTGCTCCCCCCTACAGAGCTGGAGACACACACACACCCTCTAGAAATGTACATTACACACACACACACACACACACACACACACACACACACACACACACACACACACACACACACACACACACACACACACACACACACAACACACACACACACACACACACCACCTCTAGAAATGTACAACACACACACACACACACACACACACACACACCCTCTAGAAATGTACATTACACACACACACACACACACACCCACACACTCTATAAATGTACATTATACACACACACACCCTCTAGAAATGTACATTACACACACACACTCTCTATAAATGTACATTACACACACACACCCTCTAGAAATGTACATCACACACACACACACACACACACCCTCTAGAAATGTACATTACACACACACCCTCTAGACATGTACATTACATTACACACACACCCTCTAGAAATGTACATTATACATACACACACACACACACATCCTCTATAAATGTACATCACACACACACACACACACACCCCTCTATAAATGTACATCTCACACACACACACACACACACACACACACACACTATAAATGTACATCACACAAACACACACACTATAAATGTACATTACACACACACACTCTATAAATGTACATTACACACACACACTCTATAAATGTACATCACACACACACACTATAAATGTACATTACACACACACACACACTATAAATGTACATTACACACACACACACTATAAATGTACATTACACACACACACACTATAAATGTACATTACACACACACACACACACACTATAAATGTACATTACACACACACACACACTATAAATGTACATTACACACACACCCTCTATAAATGTACATTACACCATGGGTTAAAGCAAGAAATTTTCATTTGACTGAAAAATTTTCCTGGCAAAAGACAATGCCAGCAATCACTGACAATGTGGTGTAGTTGGGACACGGCCTCTTTTGCCTAATTCTACACAATAAACACATTTATAAAGTATATTTATCTAAACAGCCTGTGTAAGGAGAGAAGAGATAATATATGAAGCAACAAAATGCAACACCTGAGCAATAAATGTACATAAATGTTTATATAATGGAGTTATCTGGGGGTCCTCTTCCAGAAAATTATTTAAAGATCAAGTCAAATTTATTGAATCCTGGTGAGTTTTAAAAGGTATGAAGCTCTCTTGTTTTTATCAGATTCACTATCGCAAAAACATAAGCCGTAAGATTACCTGCTTTAAGTAGGTATGTTAAAAAAAAATTAAATATCCAAAAATGGCAAATTAAATCACACCACTGGACAGAGCTTTTAAATACAAACAGAACACCACCATCCATGTTAAATTGGTTTAGAAATAAAAAAGTTGACATTTTAAATGGAAGAAATGCGCGTATTAAACAGACTGTATTAAAGCTAAATGAAGAAAAGTCTGGGATCGGTGGAGAGATTCTTAAATGACCATAACTTCTATATTTCACGACAAATTCAAATAAAAATTGAAATGTAGTCACTTTATAGTATGGACATGACATTATAATATTCAAAATTAATGAACAAATGAATATTTAATTAGTTAATTGCGCTGAAGGCGTGCGCAAATTTACAAAATTCGAGAGGTGCACGACTTACGCAAGGCTCTCGCGCACGGGTGGAACCACCGCGATTACGTCATTTTCGGCACGAGGACCCTCGATTATATGATTCTCTCACTGGTACTCATCAGCGCTGGATGGATGACGGCGGTGTAGTCATGTTTGCGGAGTTCATACACCTTTACAAGGTGCAATTTAACCACTTGTACGTCACTTTCAAGGTCCATTTCAATATTTCCTAACACGTTAAACTTAATAAAGTTAAATATTTATACATATACTCGAAATGATTTGAAATAATTCGCTTTTTTATCACATTATTTAATGGTGGTTTATTTCCAAAACGCCCAATCTTAACGTATTCACGTTCTCATGTTTCATCCTGGAATTACAAGAGGCTCGTATTTGTTAACCTAATACAAGAGAACTGTTCAGTCAGACAGATATTTGTTGTGAAACCAAGTAGTTACAATTTCAAGCATTTTCAAGTATTTTAGCCTAAATTCCAGCACCTTCCAAACCTGGAACACAATGCAACATTAAAATTTGTAAATGTTCATTCCCGTTTTTGATGGGTGTTTCTTTTTACTACCACATATCGATTCGGAGACACGGTCACTCGAGAAAGTATAGCCTAAGGAGGGAGGTAACTTTTCTACATAATGTCCGGAATGCGGAATGACCCACAAGTCAATCAAATGACACCGCCGTCATCCATCCAGCGCTGATGAGCGCCAGTGAGAGGATCATATTTCGGCCACAAAACATATAACACGAACGTGTGTGGTTTATTATGATTTGACGGAATTTTCCCCCCAAAAAATCAAATGACGGAAATCTGTCGTAGTGACAGAGAACTTTAACCCATGCATTACACACACACACACACACACACACACACACCCCCTCTATAAATGTACATTACACACACACACACACACACACACACCCTCTATAAATGTACATCACACACACACACACACACACACACACACACACACACACACACACACACACACACACACACACACACACACACACACACACACCCCCTCTATAAATGTACATCACACACACACACACACCCCCTCTATAAATGTACATTACACACACACACACACCCTCTATAAATGTACATTACACACACACACACACATGATAAATGTGATCTGTGGTGTCCTGCTTACATCTGTTTGGTGTCTTGAGTAAGAACTCCTTTGCTCCTCAGTTTGTCCTGATGTTTCTCTATTTCCAACATTTTTCCATACGTGTCCTGGAATTGAGAAGATCAGTCCAGTTAAGAACAGAGCCAGATCTGAGTGGACCTCATGCTCACGTCTAATCGCAGCTGAGCCAGACTTCAGGAACGTTACTGACAGCTGGATGTAACCAGGACAGGATACTCACACACAGTCTGAGTAAAGAGAAAAAAAAGCAGATAAAACACTGAAGAGCCTTAAAAATCACACACACGTGCATGCGCACACACACGCGCACACACACGCGCACACACACTCATCTTGGCCTCCTTGGGCCTGGCTGGGTTTAATTGTGTGTAGGGAAATTGAATTGAGCAACTCTAGGGTACTCACACGCACACAGACACCCCCCACACACACAGACCCCACACACTCTCACACACACTCACAGATCCCCAAACACACCCCCCCCCCCCACACACACACACACAGACCCTCA